>NW_027279168.1:285000-312500 GCF_046629955.1 Centroberyx affinis | reverse complement strand
GTAAAGTTGATAAGGGGACATTGGCTTCTAATCTTCTCACTATATCAAAGGAAGGTTGAATATGTGAACTGTGTTGTTTTATAATCCCTCATTCAAATAAAAGGGAATGCTTTGAGTTACACCCCGGCCAAGAGCTGCTGTAGCTTAGCCCAGGTTTGAATGTGCAAAACTAGCCATGCATAATCCAAGGGCCTGTATGCTATAGGCCACATGAAGGAGGGTGGGAGGGGGGGGGGGGGGTCTTCAGACTTCCAATCCATAATTCATGATTCTTTCCCCGAATCACCAGCCCAGAGAATTAGAGCATTGACAGAGTTCACTATGTTAATTGTTTCAGCTAGTTCATGAGCTGTTCAGGACTTAGCTACACAGCCCATGCCAATTCACATCAGCACTTAGCCTACCAGAAGGATATTATTCTTGACAAAAAGCTACTAGGCCTATTACTGTTACTGTATGGAGAGAGAGAGAGAGAGAGAGAGAGAGAGAGAGAGAGAGAGAGAGAGAGAGAGAGTGAGTTCAGAAGTGTAACGCATGGTGTGCATGTGTGACGAAGTGAAAAGTTCAAAACATTGTGATTTAGAGTTCACACAAATCTGACTGGAGCATCAAACATGATCAGTACATTAAGAATGACCTGCTCACAAATAAGAGAGGTAATATCAGGAAGTCAATGTATCAATATTGAACAATTCTTCTTTAAATATATCCATATCCTTTGGTGTCACATAGTGCCACAGGGCAGAGAGGAGGCAGTCATAATAATTCTCTTCAGTCCATTTCAGCGAAAACTCAGGTGATCTGCTGTGGCTCGGCTGAATCTGTAATCACACTGGACAAACACACACAAACTATCATGGTATAAAACTCCACTGATTGACATTTGTGAAGCCTGGCTGAAGTTATAATGGTATGAAATGAGCTCCTGGTAAAGAAATCACAATCAACTATACACTATATATTCCCCTACAATTCATCAAGGCCAGTAACTTTTGCTGCAGTGACTTTTATTCTATTTTTTGGCAACTAATATGCCTCATTCATATCAAACGTGACCGGTGGCCATTGGTCAGACTTGGTCTGATAAACTAAGCGGAGGGGATTGGACCGCTGTTTGTTCGTTAATGTGCAGAGCGATGAAGCGAAATACTCGTCTCTGGCACCGGGTTGACACGGATCATAAAAGGCTCATTGTGAATGCTGACTTGTCTCCCAGTATGCTAAATTAAAAAATGGATGTAACCTAATATGGGATGGTAGCAGTGATAAGATCTGGAGTCGGCCTGTGTCCCTGCAGGCCCTTCTCCTCACTATACCACAAGGGAAGGCACTGCAGTGACAAGTGGTGTTCAGGAAGCAGTGAACACCCTGCAGATCGACAGATAATATTTTTCTGGCAAATAAATTCATTCCTGAACCTTAAATTACATTTTCGCCTCCCCGAAAATGTCTGCTCTCGAAGCCCGAGGCAGTGTTTGTCTGACTTGGAGGGAGGAGGGAGGAGGAAGTGCAAGGTGTTAGCTGACGGCAATCCCAGGCAGTGAGTTGTCTTTATGTATGTGTCTGTGTATGTATGTGTGTGTGTGTGTGTGTGTGTGTGTGTGTGTGTGTGTGTGTGTGTGCAGATGTGCATGTGTGTGCCTGTGAGCAAGTGCGTATGTTGTGCTGCTTGTGTGTATTTGTGTGCATGTGAATGAGGAGTGTATGTGTGATAGTGAATGGGATGTCAGTGTATGTTTCCTGTACTGTATCACTGAGTTTATTTGTGCATGTATGCATGTGTGTGTGTATGTGTGTGTGTGTGTGTGTGTGTGTGTGTGTGTGTGTGTGTGTGTGTGTGTGTGTAGAGACAGAGAGTCACTCCGCAGCACCATGACAACAGTGGAGCTGTCTGATCCTCTCTCTCTAATTGTCTGTGACCTCGTAACTGGAGACGCACTCTCAAGGCAGGAGGAGGGCCTTTCACACGGCAATCACTTTTGGATTTGTCCCCTATGCAACTCCTGAATACCACTGCCAAAAAGAGGTGTGTGTGTGTCTGTGTGTGTGTGTGTGTGTGTGTGTGTATGTATATGCAGGTGAGACTACAAAAAAGACCACTTCTTTAAATCTAAATCCCGGCTAATTAGCAGTGAGGTATATCTGAGGTGGAAAGGTATGTGTGGATTTTTATGTGACTCCCAGGTCACGTAATTATAGTGTTGCTGAATGCTGATCTTCCCCTCGCCTTTTCAAGTAGTGTAAAGAACGCCATTCACTATAATCACAATCACTATAACTCTGTTATAATAATCATTCACTTTCATACTACCTACCATTCCACAAAAGTAGCAGAAGTGCTGTAGAATGAGCAAATATAAAAGACCTATACATCAAATGAACAAATGACAGAGTGAGCAAAGGGGGAAAAAAGAAAAAAGAAAGAGAAAGAGAGACAGAGAGAAATCAATCATAGGCCAGAGTAAAGATTTTAGATTATTTTCGGGTTAAAGTTGTCTGTCTTTTTTGTGATATAGAAATGAGACAGAGAATGGGAAGGTGAAATAAATCATACCTACCATAGGTGAAATAAATCATACCTAACATATCATAACATATTCCATAATCTACTGTATATTCACAAGTTGTTTAAATCTCTTTGCTATCAGTATCACTGCTCTTACTGTAGCTGCAGTACAGCACACAGCAGCGAGTGAACAGGCTTCCTTCCCATCCGCTCCAGGTTGCAGTGATCGATTCATACAATCTGCTTCACATGCTCTCCAGTGAAGCCACTAGCCTCTCGGCTGCCTGTCTGTCTGTCTCCCTCTGCCTGTCTTCCTCTCTCTTCCTCCAGTCTGTCTGTTCTGATGTCTCTGTTGTGCTCCACCATAAAGGGGCCTCAGTAATGGCCCCTGTCACACACAAAGGTATTAAGGCCTAAAGCCCCTCTCTCCCCGACGCCACTGGCAGCTGGGCCAGGGGAATAATTTGATTTGGTATTTTATGCCGGAAAAGAGCCTTTCTTCCCAAGCCACATTTGCGCTTGGCTTCTCCTCAGCTCCGCAGCCCCCTGAAAGACTTTACATGACATTAACACATTTCAGAGAGCATTACGGCTTGAAAAGAGATTTGTCTAGACAAAGACATGGTTTATTTGTAGTTAAAGCTTCATTTCCTGCCTGTTCCTTCTCCTGCACTCTCCCCCTGCACCTTTACACCCCCCACCCCCCATCCCCCCCCCTCCCTCCCTGCGTGACTCCTGCCAGTGCACAATGGTTGGCGCCCTGACAGGTAAGAGGATTTCAATTAGTTTACCTCGGAATGGGCCCTGCAAAACGTGATTAATGAAAGCAATTAGTCTCTGTCATGTCTTCAGCGCACTCCCTCTAAATCACCGGGCTGCTCCTCGCTGACGCGAAGAGCAAATTACATCACCCAGATCCTCTCTCTCGGCCTCTTTATGAGCTCTGCAAGTCTGTATGAAGAGAGTGAGGGAAAAGAAAAAAAGAGGAGAGAAATCAACCCCAGCTGATACCATGTCTGTGTTTTCTTTTGTTTTCCCCTTTGAAAGTATATGCCAGGAGCAATGGTCGTTTCTAAACAGTTATAGTAAAAAATAAAAAAAAAATAAAAAAAAGGCATGAATAATACTCAAGTCTTTTTTAGCAAGACTATTAAAAAAGGTTTGGGACACTGTGGCTCAAAAATTAACAATTCATTTAGAGTGAGAGAGCACATTTATGCATAATGATAAATGTTCTGTGTGTGCGTGTGTGTGTGTGTGTGGACTGACTAATAATATCGAGCCAATGTTTAGAGCAGTGTGTTTGTTATTGAGCAGTAAATTAATCAGGGGCCGGTGTTTTGCTCCTTGATTATAACACGGATGATCTACAACATCACACATATGTTTACACTGTGGAAATGTACTTTCCCCTCCATAACATCATACAATGCACTCAAACTTATAAACCACAGTAGGATTTATGAAGACATGTTTTAAACTGTCGGGCCTCGAAGTGTGCGCACATTAAGGGTTCCTGTCACGGAACCACAGCGACTCTGGGCCTGGAAAAAAACAAGAAATTTCAAATAAAAGGGAATTTACCGAGCCACAGATAATGTTTTGCTAGCTGCAGGGTGGGTGGACCTCAGCCAAGAGTAATCACTGCCCACTAGGAGGGAAGCAGCCCCACCTGCTCCAAAACCACCGCATGCAAGCTTCCTCTTCTCACAATTTTCTCTTTCTTCTTATATCTCTCTACCGCCCACCCAGCACCTCTCTCTTGCTTTCTCTCTCTCTCTCTCTCTCACTTGTCTTGTCCTCTGATTCAGAATATTATATCATTACACTCAATGAGAATTCACAAATGGCCCCTTTGCATCTTATTTTCTATCCACAGGCCATCTCCCATTGCATTGTTTTTGTCAGGACATCCCATTATTTCATCCCTCCATCATTAGTCAGCAGCAACTTAGGCTGCTGTAAATTATTTCTCAGTGAGCTGACATGAGATCAGCTGTCTAGAATTGTTGCTTAATTCAGATGCATGCATGTTTTTCCTTTGATGTGTCACAAAAATGTTCCTACCACTGTCCTTTGTTTACTAAACATTGTCCACATTTTCAAGGAAACTTGGCTGTTATGTTGTTTTTGTCAGTACTGGCAACAAGAGGAACAAGTAAGTGCAGTCACATGCGGTCACGTCTGTAGATGTGTGAAATGAAGGTTATTACAACTATCATGCCCAATGCAAAGGATACTGTTCCTGCAGTACACTTTGACTCAAAGACTACGTATTCTTGAAAAGCTATTTCTTATATTTATTATATTCTCTGCATATAGTGACACAAAAGATTGTGTAAGAATGGATTATCACTTCTACTTGTTGAGGATGTTTGTCAGCAAGACATTTTATGGAGTTTTGAACAAAATATTTGGGATCCAATGAGCAGACGAAGGTGAAGTGAGTTTGAAGTTTTGAAGTTTTCACATTGGAAAACACTCTGGATGCTCAGATGGGTAAATTTCACATTTTACTCCTTTGAAACAGAATTCAATATTTTTTAGACTTCAATAATATAGTTGAATGTGTTTTTTAGCCTGCAGTCAGACAGTAAACAGAGTATTTAGTGATTGTAGCTACAGTATAACAGAAATTCCATGTATGGCATCACATGCATTGGTACCTGCACTGCATCCATTGCTTGTGACATACAATATTTATGCTCTGAAACCATAAAAAACAATACATAGTGTGTGCACCAGCTCTTCTGTGGCTTGATAGTTTGATTATCACTTCATAATTCCTTGTAAGGGGAGGTTTGTATTGGCTGGCAAGTCTTCCAGACAGACAGCTCTAAAAATATGACTTGTTTTGCTTTAATCATCAGTGCATTTTTTGCTCATCTTTAAAACACATTTCTTAATAAACTCCATAGAATTGTTTCATCTGGCAAAAGGTTAATCTCCTAAATCCTATGTTGGCTTGTCTATGGGCTTTGGAAAGGTGTGCTGGGGATGATAGGGCTTGCATATTTTGATGTGATCCTATTTCTTCATTTCCTGCATTGGCTGGGAACAGGGGAGCAGCACAGGCTGCAGCTAGGCCAGACATTCTCTCTCTCTCTCTCTCTCTCTCTCTCTCTCTCTCTCTCTCTCTCTCTTCCTCTCCCTCTCTCTCTCCGTCTGTCAGATAGAGGATACCAGTTTGACAGGCTCATTCCTTGTGGAAATGGGATGATTGGAAGTCTTTGGCATCCTGTCTGCTCCGTTGTTCTACACACTGAGTCCGAATCCACCTTCTAACGCTGCGCTTTTCAGACTGACGCACATTCCTGAGCGTGTGTCCGTGTGTGTGTGTGTGTGTGTGTGTTGTGCCCCTGTGTGTGTGTGTCTACACAGCATGTTTGCATGTGTATCTCTCCAGCAGTGTACTCATGTGCCAGGACTTGTGAGCAGCCTGCTCCTTCCTGTAAAGCTTTAAATGGAAGTTGCCTTGTCAAGCTGTCATGTTTCAGGACAGTAATACCTGGGGCCTGTAGGTCCAAGTCTCTCCCTTCACTCCTCCTCGCCCCACCAGTCACAGGTTGGGAAAGCCAAAATCACCCAACACACACACACACACACACACACTCCGCTATCTTTCTCTCATTCCCCCTATCTCTCTGTCTGTCAGTCTCTCTCTCTCTCTCTCTCCCTCCCTCACTCCACCTCTCTCTTGTTGTCTAAGGTTTTCTTGTCACCGAGCCAAAATCTAACTGTTCAAAGCTCTGTCAGGCTGTAACACTTTGATATTTTTCCCAGGCTTCAAAAGAGCACGACAACAATAGGCCTGTGGCTGCAGGGCACGCCGAGGTAGCCAAGACTATATTAGCTATCACGTCTTCTTTATGTCGCTGGCACGGCTCGGAGACTTTTACTGGGTGGAGGAGGGTGTTTCGGAAGGAAGCAGACTTGTTAGTGGTTTCTCAGGCGGCTTGTTCGATGCCCCGGGATATTTTTTGGGTTTTGCGCAGATTTTCCGATGCCAGTGCAGGTAAAGTCGAGGGCGTGCATGGTGTCAGGCCTTAAAATGGTGGCGTGTCTGCTCTGTGTTAATAGCTACATTGAGGTTTCTGTAATTGACATGGTCTTAATGCGCCCTATTGTTACACATTGTAAAACACGTCACCACATCGCCCGTTCTCCAGTTGAGGGTCTGATGATTAAGCCTGTTAAGGAGAGACCGCATCAGATAATTTGTAACAGATTTAACCTTGGCACTGCTTTAGTGCATTTGTAAGATATAGTTACCACAAAGACGTTTACCTTTTAATTCTCTTTAAACCAACCTCCTGCTATTGA
The DNA here is from genome assembly GCF_046629955.1 of Centroberyx affinis. Lineage (NCBI taxonomy): Eukaryota > Metazoa > Chordata > Actinopteri > Beryciformes > Berycidae > Centroberyx > Centroberyx affinis. Next base: position 305,671 of record NW_027279168.1, on the reverse strand, counting down.
GCCCTAATCTTCCAAGGAAACTGTCACTCCAGGACAAAAATGTTGCCCCATATTAACATTTTGAACACACAACTGTAGCTAATACAGCATCAAAAATTGAATCTAGATGGCGTGCTGTGTGTGCCAGGCATGCCCAAACCCAACTCGAGATTTACTGTAGATCTTGACAACTCTCCACCGCTGATGAAAAATATATGAAAGCACAAAACCATCACGTTTTGCTGTTTTTCACACCATCTAGGGTGAGTATTTTACCTAATTGTCAATCATTTATATATTGCATTATACAATCTAAAGATATCTTAGCATTTCTTCTGTTATTCAATTACTTGAAACGTAATTCTGTCAAGGGAACCAGCACTTAACAACAATACGCCTTAGATTGCGTTACACTTTCTAGTGTTTTACTCCACATAACATTAGTTCACTTTTCACACAACAGTGATCCAATTTCTGTGTTTCTCTGTAACAAGTATTGTTTAGTGTGGAGGTTGCCAGCAGCAGGTTAGCACCTACTCAGCCCTGCTAACATGATATGCATTCACCTCCATGGGGGATATGCTCCACACGTTCTATTTATGGATGCTGAGTAAAATGACACTTCACCCTCAAACCCCTCTCTCTGAAAGAAAAAAAAAAGACCATTCTCATATGTTACATCGACCAGGACAGATTGGGACAAGCGATGGACAAAGCAGGAGTCATACAGTAGCCATGCCTGATGTAACAAACCTGGTGTTCCTGCGCTGACCGGGATGAATACGAGCCAGTGATCCACAAACGAGAATCTCATACAGTAGCTCTGTTTTATATGGCAATTAGGATTTTATGATGAGAAAAACAAGGAGATAATGCTAGATTAACAAATATGTAATTCAGTGCTTTTTTTAAAACTTCAAGTAATAATCTGCAAGATACTTTGTTGTTATTTTGGCAACATCTTTGGTGTTAAGCGCTCATTGCTATGGTGTTTCTGCACTGCACTTCTCAGAAATCACCTGTCAATCAAACAGTGTGTCCAGTACTGTGACGTCTTTTTCCTTGGATTTTCTGTTGGCGCTCTTTTCTTTGCCTGTTCAGTCATGGTGGCTATCACTGCTCAAGCTAACTACCCAATTATTACCTCCGCCAAGGAGGTTATGTATTCGGTGCCGTTTGTTTGTTTGTTTGTTTGTTTGTTTGTTTGTTTGTTTGTCTGTTTGTTTGTCTGTTTGTCAGCAGGATTACAGAAACTACTGGCCCGATTTTCGTGAAACTTCGTGGAAGGGTGTAGCATGGGCCAAGGAGGAACTCATTAAATTTTGGAGCAGATCCGTATATTGGTTGCGCTTGCACATTTGCATATCATAGAAGACTGGACTATTGGCCTTGGCGGAGGTCTGCGCTCTCCGAGTGCCCTTCTAGTTCTTCTATTTAATCCAAACAAACCGCTGTTGCTGGAAATGGAAAACGCATCGCTTCCTGTGCACCAGATGATTTTTCCCGGAAAGACCTACCAGACACTGAGTGTTTAGAGCAGCAAATGTAAAAGCTTTTATGAATTTGATACCGGTTGAATCACTATTATGTTATATCAGTCGGTGATACAGAGTAGCAAAACAGACATTTATTTATAAAAATGTTGTAGATTATTTCTTCAAACTAACTTAGTCCCCATCCACCCATCTATGTAATAACTAAACTGAATGTAAATTTGTAGAACACCTTCACCAGGTAGAACAATGTGTGAAAATAGTTGTGTGCTCCAGCCCTGACAGGAGCCTTTGTTTTGACTGAGTCTCATTTCAACTCTGCGGGATTTCCTCCAATATCCCCGAGTTCCAGTTGGACGGGGAGCGGCCGGGGTAAAGCGAGAGCAGCCTAACAAGCTGCCTTCTCAGCCCGAAACGAGACGTTCACTCACTCTTGCAGAAAATGGCACCTTCCGCTGGGACAGGGGGAGGTTTGGCCCGGGGTTCAGACGCGGTAAGCGGTGAGCGGTGAGCCTGCTGGCGGTAGCAGCCAGTCGGTCCCCAGCTCCTCTTCCCCAGCAGCTGGGAACAGTGGGAGTTATGGGCTGTGATTACTGGCCAACACAGAGGCGAGGTGAGCGCAGACTAGCTGCTTCTCACTCACTCACTCACCAGGAGCTCTGCTTTTATAAGGCTCAAAACGGGACGGGAAATAGGTAGCAAATGGCCTATGATGTCCTTCATCAAAATAAAAAAAAAAATTAAATCTGTTTTCCCAAAGTAAATATATCATATAATTTCAATTTTCCCTGTGTTCCAATGCAGACCTATAATAGATATATAGAAAGATATAAATCACCGAAAGTAGCATGTAAATGTGTTTCAACACACAGGAGAGCCCATCTATATTTGTCAGATATCAGATATCGAATATCAAATCTGCATTTATGTACAGGAAACAGTGGAGACAGTATTTACACAATAGCTGGCCTTCACACACATTACCATAAAATCAGGTGTACAGGCTACAAGAAACAGTATACCTCTACATCTTTTCCTCACAATAGATCACTATTTTCCTTTAGGGTCAAAACTCTCTCCCGTTTCCAATCTTTCTTTGCCTTTTCCCCTTTGTCCCGCGTCTGACAGGTGAAGGAGGAGAAGGTGTGGGAGTTTTGTGTTTGTTTTGTTATTAAAGAACACATCCATGTGTTTCTCATGTGTTTCTGTGCACATGCCTCCCTTGTCTTTCTGCACTTCTGCCCATGGAGCATCTCTGGTTCTCATCATACACTCGTATTTCAAACAAGCTAAAGCAATAGAGAAAAACATATGCGAAATTTAACATGCTGGGCAATTTCCTTTGATAAGCAATCAGTGTCTGGTATATGTATTATGGAATCAGACATTGCTCCAGAGCAGATTCGCTCCCAAATGGAAAACGATCTTTTCATCATGTCAGTGAAAACACAAAGGGAAACAGAGAGAGCAATGAGAGACGCCCTCCTCCGCCCTGCATGTAGCTCATGACACTGAATTTCATCCCAATTCCCCAAACTGAGGAAAGTATGTGGTGTCTATGAACTCCTTTTATACAGCTGAAGTACTGTACCATCCACAAAGTCTAGATTAACACAGAAATTAATGAATCATGATCCCAGGAGCTTTTTTTATTTAACCTTTGACCGACACTGCATGCTAAGTGTCAGTGTGCATATTTTTGCTAGTAGCTTCTGGGAAGTTATTATGCTTTTTACAATGATCCCAATTAATCAAACCAAGACATTTTCAGCAGCGAAATACTATAATTACCATTACCTGGTTGCTCTTATACTTTCAAATGTAACCATAAAGTCAAATAGACTACACTGTAAATTGTTGCTGTCATGTAAAAAGTGTGTAAATTTTGATGATCTTCATGCCTTTGGTAGAATTGAAATTTTATGTGGTCTTTTATACATTGAGCAAGTTTTATGACCCCAGCGCCCGTGAAACCCATCCAAAAGCCTTTATAGAATTTTAAAAATCCATCGCTGTCTATGTGAAGGAAGATCGTTTTTCTTAATTCCTGTAAATGTGTCTTCTGAAGGTACGAGGTTGTGACCGAATAGCAGAAAGCATATTGAGGTCTGGACCCACCCAGGTCCTTGTGCCACACTCTGATTGTGCCAGTTCCTCTCCTCCTCCTCCTCCCCTATGACAGAGAGTGGATTTATGTGTATGTGGCTGCCCAGGAGACCCTCTACTGTACCCTCCCTGCAGAGCCTGTCACACAGGCTGATGTATTCTCCTCCACCCCCTCTCCCTCGCCAAGCTTTATGATGGAAACTGATACAAACGCTGTGATAGGGTTTCGGGATAAATTATTCACGCTTCCAATGCTCTCTGCCGCTGTTTCGGCCCAGGTTCTTAGAGGACGTCCATTTTACAAATGGCCCTTTTTTTAGACCTCATCCTTTTAATTGATCGGCCCCCTTCCGTGAAAAAAGACAATACATGTGTGACTGAGAGAGCGAGGCAGCACGCGGTAAAAGTTCAGCATAGCGCACAACACTTCGGCTTGGCTGGTGTGTGTTGTGGGGTGCTGGCGGCCTGTGCTGTGGGGCATTAGGTGCCTTAAGATTTACTGCCTGGTAAATGAAATGGCTGTCCACTGGTTGCAGGGGCGGCACATCCACAGAGCGCTGGCCTAATGTCTCTACCATCTGGGTAGGATAGGCCTTTAATTGAAAAGAATTTCTGGACTGAAGGGGAAGAGCTGGACCAAGTCTCCCAGTCCCCCAAGAGAGAGAAGTAATGAAAAGAAAATAACTTCTCTCCTCTTTAGTGCCTATGGAAGCCATAAAGAATAACAGGACATGGTGATATAACAGACGCACCGCCGTAGTGAGTGGGTGAATAACTTTCATATTACAGCCTACCATCTGCTAAGACGGTTTTGGAGCTAGGAAGCCAATTGGATTAAACGTTATGGCCACTTTGCTCACCACGGCTTTTAGGACTACCTTTAGGTGGCAGTTCATAAAGCATTTCTTTGTCAGATTTATTTAGACATGAAAGATGTGTTTTTACTTTTTTGTCAGTCGCACCCACATCTTACTCCCACTTTCAGAGTGGGATTTTTCCTAAAACAAACAGGAGGAGGGAGGGGATGGCAGACGTCCTGGAGGCCATAGAGGATAACTGATGAGTCTAGCAGGACTGAAGGCAGAATAACAACACTCACCTTTAATGTGGCTTATACCATAGGGATACGCTGAGTCCCAGACACAGCCGGTGTGTGAGTCTGTGTGTGTTAGTATGTGAATCGCACGCGGATAGGATATTGAACAGTGCTATTGCACCAGTTAAATAAATGATGAATCGGATTGTCTGATGCGTCTGGATTAGTGTCAGTTGTCGTGAAGATCATGGGCAAAGCGCGCGTCACATCATCGGTATGCTCATGTGGCACACATAGACCCTTCCACTTGACAATATTACCTTCTGCGATGAGCGCAGTGCCAGTGTGCATGTCTACCAGCGGGGCCGACCGCTGAGCTGGCTACCTCTGTGACAACTCGCCTTGCTCCGAGACTATTCAACTATGTGAGAAAATATATCATTTACATCCACTTAAAAAAGAAACGTCTACCAAAATGTGCTCTTAGAACCAATTCAATGCTTACTTCTCAGTTCAAATGACAAGTGTGTATACTGGATGAGGTCATCGGCTAAATCATTATAAGCACCCAAAGGAATCCCCCACACCCAAGGTAAACAGATATAGATACTAAAGGTAAACAACGAAGAAAGTCAAATGTAGGCAACATCAATGGCAGATACTGTACTGCAGCAGATGAAATAAAAACAAGTGGTAATAATGATGATTTTCAACATCTATTTTTCCAAGCCTTTGTAAACGTCGGCAGTGTTGAAATTAGGCAGGCAGGCCCTCTCCAAGCACACATCCAATGTCTCTTGTGTGTTTTGGCATTTGTTGCTTTTTACAGGCGTCACAGCGGTGTACACACATGTGCACACATAAATGAAAATGCACTGTACACAGCCATAAAGGGCGTGGATGCACACACACACACACACACACACACACACACACAAGCACACTTCTTGGTTGCAGACCAATATTCCCAAATTCTGCCAGAGACGCTGCGTTCCAAGACCACTCATTGCATTACATGTTGCTCAGAAGACAGGCGCGGGATAGATTGGCAAGGCTTATAATACATTTCTCTCTGTGGCCTTGACTTTGAGTTGACAGAATAAGATCGCCCTCTTTGAATGTACAAAAATGAAGGAAAATGCTCCTGTCAACAGAGCTAGAGCGCTCAACTAAGCCACATTCCTATGGTAGGAAAGATGTAATCAGATATATCTCCGGTCACAAATAAGGCATTGAACAAATTGCACATGGGTAAACATTTTTGTTAAAACAATAGCCAGGAATAGGCAGGGTGACAGGGTCTGTCTGGGTTTGTCCCCTGACATAGACCCCATTAGATCAGATGACAGCACTTCATAATATTGACACATTCGCAGCATGAGGCGGGTTATTCAAGAGGTTGCTGCATGATGATATACTGTACGCACCTGACATGTGTCGGAGGCTAATTTTGAATTGGTAAACTACCACTGTCACGAGACAAAATGAAAGAAAGCTGACCCGTGCAGAAATATAATATCCTAACGTAAATTTAAGAAATAACACACACACATGCTCGCATATGTACATGCATATTAGTGCACATTAGTCTGATAAATACCAAGAAGTAAAGCTTATATGTAAATATATCCTTAAATATATTTATGAAATGGATATATTTATTAATATGTACATTCATGTTAATAATACTGTTTAAAAAAGCCAAAATTGAATATTCAAATATATTTTGGAATATGCACATGTGCGTGCATGTATATGTGCATGTTTATGTTTTACTGTAAGAGTGCATATTATATTTGCTATGGGTGTCTGGTCAGATACCTGAGATTCTCTTCTTCTGCTGCTTCTTCGGAGAGATGTTTGGTTTATGAATACACATGGAGAAGTGAAAATGAAAACAGGAAAAACACACTAGCAGGATACATATTCATCCTCAGCAGATAGGTTCCCATCCAAGCCACATGTTTTTAGGTCACTGGTGAACCAAATTTAATCATCTATTTTGTATTTTTGTTAGCTTGTGGTGTTGTTCCTTTACATTTACATTTCAGGCATTTAGCTCATGCTCACATCTAAAGCGACTCTATAACAGTAGAGTAAGCTGAAGTTCCTGTAGTGTAAGCCATGTCAATTTTGACATTTTGGCTTTCGACACTGTGAACAGACTATAAAATCATAATAACACTATAATGCTAACAGGCATTAAGAGAGACTGGTAGGATTACTAGAAAGTTGGCTGTACCTCACAAGTGCCCATACGTATTGATTGTTGTGCTAATTTTGTATTCAAATTTCTGTCATGGTGAGTATATTTGATCACTCAACGGGCCATGTTTGCACTTTCAAAAAAGGTCAGATTACCTCAGAATAATTTGTCAGCATTTGGAGGGCAAATAGGGTAATTATTATGTTGGCGGCCCAAAGATGATTCAAACTCACACTGAAACCTCCCAATTATGTCTGTGAGCTAAAGTGGCCTCAGCAAAAAAAGCTGATGAGAGCAGTTATGGCTCTTCTGTCTCCTTGCCCTAAAACAAACACACCAGTCAGGCACCAATAGGAAACTTCTCTGTTTTAGCACGTCTGACCTTTAGCCGCTGTCCCGCTCTCTGCCTACCAAGTGCCTCCCCAGACCAAGCCTGAATGTCCCAGACATTTAGCAGTAATCACTAACACCCACATAGCTCACCCACACGTATTGCATCGTAAACCTGGTCTGACCCTCCTCCGCCAGCAGTGACTGTACCCAGCTGATCTGCAAGGCATGATGGACAAATCCGGAGCACATAGGAACGGTAGAAAGGCTAAAATAAACAAAACTGAGTTGTTGGATGACAGCGTGGGGCTCCGAATGGTGGGTGGGATAGAGGGGGACGGAGGATGGGAAGGAAGGAGGAGAGAGAGAAAGAGAGTGAGAAGGGGAGAGAGAGATTGTGTGTGTGAGAGAGAGAGAGAGAGAGAGAGAGAGACAGAGATAGAGAGAGATAGAGATAGAGAGAGATAGAGAATAGCATAGCCGGGGGCCCTTCTGGGGCTAGCTAAGTCTGTGTTATGCCATGCCACGGGGCCAGCTGGCAGGGCCCAAAGCTGGCATGACAGAATGTGACAGAGGATCCGGAGAGCAGGGACTCGGGGAATCCCGACACAATAATGCTGATGGCAGGGGCTAAAGCCCAGATTTAATCACAGCCATCACCCACCTGCCAATAGAAAATTACACAACGGGTATCAATGGCAGCCTCCCCATGGTGTTGAGCCCCCAGCAGAGTTACCAGGCTGGGCCCAGCTGTCAATCACTGAGCTTTAATGGTGGACCTGAGGCAGGCCTCCTAGCTCCCAATCCACACAATATCAATGCTATCTAGCAAGCTCCATACAGATAGGAGGAGATTTCAGCCTCACCAAAAAATAAGGGAGTTAGCTGGATAAGGTTTGGCTAGCTACCCAGTAAGATTTCTGGATTCCAAATCTGCAATAGACTCATGTTATTGACATAAAAACCTCAATTACATTCCAATAACACTACAAATTAGGCTGGTGATGCTGTGCTGTTTGTTAATATGGAGGAGAGCTTTCCAAACCTCTCTGCAATAGCTTTTACACTTAACTGGGAGATATATACATAGAGTGCACCCAAAAAATTAGTAATTTATAATTTGTATGAATTTATGTGTGACTTTTTATGATCACACATTTTACAAATTATGAATGTAGATTTTCTGCACTTTAAAATAGGAGATATATACACATGCACATGGATATATAAATGGAAAGAAATTATATATATACATAAACGTACGTATAGGGTTTCAGGTTCAAATGCCAAGTTCATGATCACATGAAGTTGAAAAAACATTTGTCTGGTTCATCGAAGCTTACTCTCTGTGACTGCAACACTGCTTTTGTCTGTGTTGTCAGAAATCAAATCAAGGAGTTTAGATTGTCTGATGGTATTGTCAGTCTGCAGCAGTGCACACTCTCTGATTTTAACCAGAGCTTTTCAGTGTCTCGAGCAGGCCTCTGTTTAAACCATATATAATCATGTACATACACACAAATTCAGACACACATACACACACACACACGCACACACGTCCCATCAAGTTAGTAAGTACTGCTCAGTCTTGACAGGTAACGGTCCTGTGGTTTGGATACCAATCAGTCTCACAAAATGTTTACATTTCAACTGTGCTGCATGCTTTGACTTTCAGGTGCTCCTATATAGATTGTTATACCACAATTAAGATCTATCAAAATACAAGTAATTTTAAATACAGGACACACACATGCACACGCGCGCACACACACACACACACCACACAGACACACCAGAAGATAGATCTGTTCCCTTTGTGTAAGCTTATGTCATTGTTTTTCTGTTAGATGGAGTTTGTACGCATTACAGTTAATTATTTTAAGATACATTAAACCATGTTTTTTTTTCGTTCTGATAATGTTTTTAATTGAGAAATATATTATCAGACTCTTTCTGCTGATTTTGAATTACTCATCCCCATAGTTTCACTTTTAATATCATATCATTGTCTAGTTCGCAGTGCAGTTGTACCATTTAGTCATAGAAGTTCATCAGATTCAATCAACCAAAAACTGACTCAGCCAAAACCATTCACATAGGCTTGATTTCACTCTCTCTTTTATGTTGGTTTGGTTGGACTATGTGTGTTTATGTGTGTGTGTGTTTATGCTTCTGTGTGTTGGATCCTGACAGCTATCATTTCTGACACAAAGTGGTTGTTTTCTGAAGGCTTTGCTCCGTTTCATGTTGTAATAGCTTCCCTGTGATGGCGGAGAAGACCTCTGCTCCCCGCTGCTCTCAGCCATGACTCCTGCAATATTTACATGTTTACGCTCACAATTTCCATCTGTTGTTTCTGGAACAATCAGCAGCAGGGGCCTGGAGAGAAACACAGGGAACGGCTGTAAGTCGCGCTCAACTTGGGTTTCATGATTGGGAGGCTGGGGCTGATTATGCTCGGCTAGGAGGAGGGTGGGAGGAGGAGGGAGGAGGGCTGATTTTCTTTTCTTCAAGGCCCTCTCAAGGTTTCTGACAGAGGGCTGGGGAGAGCGAGCGCTCAGGGGATCCGTATGTGCCCCCCCCCCCCCCCCCCGCCCTGTAGAGAGGAGCTTCACTAGGGTGAGATCAGTCATTGCGGGCCCGTAACCCCACTCACCCCGATTCCACCGGCCAGACCGAACTCACTAATGGATTTCAGATACATTACAAAATCAATCATGAAGTTCAAATGTGGTCAATAACATACTGACGTTTTAATGTAGCCGATTATGAGAGAAATTGGTATGTGTATCTGCCATGAACTCACAACAACCCCCTCCACAAAAGGGGGAAAACAATTCAGTCATGGTTAATCATATATTTGAATTTGTCAAGACGGAGATATTCCTTTTCAGCAATCATACATGTGCAAAATAAAGAAATCATTCTTTGATCATTCAGTCTTTTATTCTGTTGATTTTCTAACAAACCAATTTATGGTTGTTTCCCCCCAGGAATTTTTAAAGTGGAGGCATGCAGATTGTCCAGTGTGATGACATACTCCATTACTTAAAGTTTGAACATACTCCTAACTCATTAAATGTATAGTACCCAGAATATATCTTTAGCTGAAGAAAATTTGGGCTAAATTATGGGAACATTTCTAGAGATTAATTCTAGAGATTAATTACATTTTATCAGTGTATCAGAGACAGAGATACAGATATTTGCACAGTCACAATTATGTGCTACTAACAGAAATACTAAATAATCAATTAGAAGTCAAAAGAAAACTATTTCTATTAAGAAGTAAAGTTAACCCCCCTGAGGACAAGGGTGAGCTCTAAAAGAAAGGGTGATACTGATGACTGTGTGGATAGAGGGAGAAAGAAAGCAAAGAAACACAGGCGGGATGAAAGGGTGTGCGGGTCCCTAGCGATGTGGCTGCAGACGTAGCGGGTTCCAGCGTCAGCCTGGCCCAGCGTCGGGTTTCCCCATGCCGGAAGTGGCGCGTTTCCCCTGGCGACAAGCTCTTCCTGCAAAATAAAGAAATCATTAGAAAGATGACAGCTGGGCCAGCCAACAGAAAGCCCAGGGGGCCCGGCCTCAGAGAGCTGCCACCCAGCATTAGCTAGCTGCGTTTTGCTTCACCATCACCTCCTTCAGAGGGTAAACAACACTGCTGCAACACGGCTCTTAGTCTGGAGCGGTTTAACTTGCAAGATCACTTTTCGTGATACTCTCTCTCTTATTTCTGATCTGAATGTGCTTATCTGACTTTTACTTGCATACACCCGTCTACATCTTCTAATCTCTCTCCAAACAGAATGGTGAGAGAAGAGGATGAGGGGGTGGAGGTGCAGGGGGGGTGGCTGATGGAGAGGGCCAAATATTCTGACATCTGAACCCAGAATAATGCATAGAGTCTGGAGCTGTAGGGTCGGGGCTCAGCGGTGACCACTGGCAATCACGGCGTGTGGCACCCACGCCGGGGCCTCTGCACCACGGCCTTCTGGGAGCGCAGCGCACTGCATTCCAGCCCCAAAGTCATCCTCAAGCATTTCCTCCACAAGCCATCGCTTTCTTCTGTCTGCCAGACGAACGTAGTCAAAGAGCCAGAGGACTTAAGGGTGCATTAAGAGAGCTCTCCCCGAAAACCATCAGTACTTGACCTCAGCTGAAATGATTACACTGTAAGGAAGACATGTTGAAGTTGATCCCAAAAGATAGTCTCATCTTGTGCTTAAGGGCCTACAGGGGATAAATAGATGGTGCCCTTGAAGAAAATGATGCTGTTCTTGTATTTAGTTGCTTATTATTTTAAGAGAAGCCCGCTTCAATCTGATAGCTTTGTTCTTTTACTTAATAAATGCTTGCGTGATATTCAATAAACACAGGCTTATTAAGATGTCACTAATAAAAATGAATTACCTGTGCATCATGTAATCACAGACACATAATCATCTGTCTGTCTGTATACACACACACACACACACACACACACACACACATCTACACACATACTCATATCCTCCATGTTTTACTTACATCTTCCAGTGTCCGCCTCTTGTCATAAATATATGTGTGTGTGTGTGTGTGTGTGTGTGTGTGTGTGTGTGTATGTGTGTTGCGGGGGTGGGTGGGGTGATGACCAAAACATGTCACTGCTTCACGGACACCTCCAGGTGCCATGACTCTGTTGCCATGGCGATTAGGAGTGACATAGGTTAACACCTGCTAGCGTTCACTCATGGAGATTAATGTGGCTGCTCAAACAAGACACACACACACATGCGCACACACACACACACACACACTGGACCCCTGTCCCCTCTAATGGGGACTGATAAAAGACAGGCTCCATCTCTCACAAACAGGGCCGACTGGGCAGCTTGGGGTCAGCTCCACTGCAACCATTTCCATGTGCTGCTGCATTTAGACATACAGGCCCATGAATAGGAAGCAGGGCACAGTTTCTCTGGACTCACTTGGCTTCTCTACACTCCCTGCTACACTGTGACAGAAGGCCGGTGGCTAAGTGGGGTCACTACTTCTTCTATATATGATATCAAATTACATAAATTTCATGTTTAGAGGTCACCGTGACTGACAGGCAGAAAGACGTGGGCTGCTTGCTTGCTGGCTGATGATACATTTTAGTGAATTCCAAGAAGCTCCAAGCTAGCACACTGACCTACACACACACACACACACACACACACACATACACACACATAAACGCAGAGTCCTGGAGCCATGGTAGCCTTCCTTCTGATTTCATTCCTTTCATTGTTCCAGACTGATGAGAGTAACTGTCAAAGGAGTGAGGTTGGCATGACAGAATGAGCGAGAGAGAGAGAGAGAGAGAGAGAGAGAGAGAGAGAGGGAGGCAGGCAAACTGACAAGACAGACAGACAGATAAATGTTACAACAACAACCCGTCAAGTCAGAGGGTCAGAAGCATTGTCACCATGGCACAACAAATCCCAAATGAACCGGGACGAGCAAGTCGATCTAAACTGCTCTGAGACTCTGTTGACACACTGTGGCTCATTTCCATGGCCACTGGCTGCTGTGCCAGAGCCCAGTGTGGTGGCTCAGGCTTATTTACACACACAAATGAGGCAGACAGTAGGGACAGACGTTGCCCTGATGGGAAGCTTGCCAGGAGCATTCTGCATTCTACAGCACAAATCATTCTGCTGGATGTTTCAATGGAATATTGTGTTTGCACTGAACTTCAAACTGGCATCGCCCACCTCTTCAAAGGATAGTGATGTAATACACCACCAGTGCTGTCCTGCATTCAAAAGGCAGTGTTCAGGCTATATGTTCTGCCTATATGTTCACCACTGACTCCACAAGTGTTTTTCATTGGGAATGTGCAGCCTAGAGCAGCTCCTGGCCTCCATGCCGGCGCGCGTCCCGGAGCAGCGACTGTAAAATCCATTTGGGACACTAAGCCCTTAATGATGAGGGGATGCTGAGGTAGGGCAGGTACCCTGACTTCCCTCCTAAACCCTGATGGTTTTTTGGACCGCTCTAACTCCCAGAGACTCGGGTGTCCATCTGGGCCAAATCACTCACATGGTACTATTTATTTGGCCTGTTAGAGACTCGGGGATAATCGGACCCCCCTGTTTTTTTCTTCTTATTTTTTTTTTTTTCCTCTGGTCCTAATAGCAATTGATATGCGCTATTAGAGGGTATTCACTGTGTAGTTTGTGCTCACATGAAAGCGGTGGTCTGTTTACAGGATTCTAAATGATTGGGATTTGGAAAGCATTGTCATCACGGTTAAGACCAGGGAAAGGATACGAGGCACTTAATAACAATGAGGAAAGAGATCCATGGGCACGCTTCACCGACAGGGCAGAATGTTAGGGAGAGCGGGTGCCAAATACGTACACTGACACATAACAAGTAAACTGTGGACTGGCATGTTTTTTTCTGTAACATTGATTATATTCACTTGGGAATTTCAGGAAGTACATTATTTTCTAATGACTTGAGGTCCTGAGTCAAACATAGTCCATCAGCCAGGGAATTCTTGGTTTACTGTGACACTGTTGTATGTTTTTATAGGAAACTCATTTGAACTCAACACACAGTAAAAGATCCACATCCAAAACCGCTCCTACCAGTGTTATTGAAACAAGCTCATTCTGGTTAAAATAGACAGCAATATTTCATTTTAGGGGAGGGCGCTTCCCATCAACTAAATCAAGCACTGTAGGAATGAAAATCATAATACCAGTGATTTTCCATAAAGAAGTACGTTTCCATGCCAACTGCAGTATTCTCTAATACGAGCAACATGGACGATCTCAATCTGTTCATGATTATCAGCAATACGTCGCTTAGCATTAAATCTGAAAGGAGCTGCTGTCAGGGCGCTGTCACGCTATGCGCTGCCACCATAATGCCGCGCAACAACAATAAGGCCTTCAATCTTTTGTTGAACGGCCCCGTGGGCCACAGGCGCTCACACTTATTCCAAAGTTCCCGAAATATTTTTTGCAATTGATCGGCCCTGTCATTTTGTACATCTCAGAAGAGGAGGGGGGAGGGGAAGAGAGGGAGGACAACAAAGCTTGGAGGTGTAAAAGTAGCTCTGGGGCAACGGGGCGCATTGTTTGCCCTCTCAATACAAAGGGAGGAGTGAGAGGAGTTGAGGCTGGGAATCACCCCGAGGGGGCGAGGGTGGAGAGGTGGAGGCACGCTAGGGAACAAAGTCCAGGTGACATGCTAGTGTCAGTGTCACCCATTTAGGGGACAGCGCAGCCGTATCGGTGACAAAATAGGCCGCGGGCTATAGGGCTCTGTCAATGCGGGTGTGATCCTTACAGGGAGGAAAATAGTCAAAGTCTCAACACAGACCTTAAGCAGACAATGTTTCTTATATAAGGCCCCTGTTATTGTACATGCTAAATGTTGTCCTCTTTCACCAGGTGATGGATGGGGTTTGCCAAGGTTCCTTAAAAAGATATATGGATGTGACAACTGAATCACTCTCCATGCAGGTAAATCTCTTCAGTACTGTGGGTAGAACACAACTTTTCCAAATATTATGAATATATTGTCATAAAGCTTTTCCTAAGCCTCAAGTATCTGCTCATGATGATATGTACCACCAACTTGCTTTCAGTCAGTGATAGAGAGCTATAGAGGTGACAGATTCCCATACAGGACTGTACTCTCTCCGCCTCAGGTGTGAGTCTGTTCTGCTCTGAGCTTCAGGCCGGGCCTCTTTCCAATCAACATGGTGGTCGTGCATTTTCCTATGACGAAGCAGGGCCTAGAGTAATGGATCCATTTAGCAGTAATATTCCTTAATGGAAACAGCCTAATTACAACCGCAAATAACCACAAGCCTTCACAAAGGATTAAATATACAATAGGAGAAAAAAGGCAGGTATGTATTTTCCAAATGATGAAAAAGTGAAACATCTGCAGTTCTAAGCAGGTTAAAAAGTCTGGGCATGGGCTTGGAGAGAGAGGGAGAAAAATGCTTTGTCACTTTAGATTTCACAGCACCAGCTTGAGCTACAAGTCGGCCGGTTTGGATTTCAAAGCCCTGTACTTGCAGGGAGAAAACAAAAACAAATATTTGTTTTGTGGTTTATTGTGTTTTAATATGGCAGAGAGACGAGTCACAAATTGAACACAGAATACAGTAAGACGCAGCTGCTGAAATCAAGGGAAAGGATCTGTCTCTCTGACAATCACGAATAGCCTATGACTTAATCTTCCTTTGAGGAAGATTTGATATTTTGATTACTGCCCATTTTGATTATTTGCGTTGTAATCTTTTGATTATGTTCCGCGGATTCAGATTTCATAGGAAATTAGAGCTTCTTTCACTTTCTCAAGGATCCACTTGAATTAGTTTGTTCTGTCCTTTCAGCTGTATTCTAATTTTCATTGTTACTATTTGGATGATCTCACATATGGAAGCACAAAGGGGTCAAACTTCCTAAGAACCTCAGACATTTGAAGGGTCTATAACAGAAAGTACCTCTCCCAAATGGATAACAGTGTAATCCCTTCTGCAGCTCAGCATACTTCAAATAAGGCCTGAATAGAAAACTGAATGCAAACATCCAAGCATATTATTAGTGTCTATGGTTGGTGGCAGGCATGGCGAGTGGCAGGTAGTGGAACGAGGCCACAGGGGACCGTTGGTTGTGAGTGGAGGGCTGTGATCATCACTCATCACCAGTCGTTGCACCCCTGTCGCCGCTGTTGGTTAGCCCCACTGGCTGCTAAAATTGAATCTCAAGTTGTGTCCTATTTTGGTTTGAGGAACAGGTGATGTGCTTGGCCTAACATGTTCCCTCGCCTCCGCTCCACCCCCCACCCGCCCCCCCCCGGGGCTGTTAGTGAATGCAGTGACAACATAGTTTTCCAAGAAAAGGAGCAGAGGCAAACAGGGGTCTATTCTACAAAGACATCAGTGCATGATTTGCGTAGCCCGAGTGCTACAGAACCGTGGCACGCATGGTTGTGTTTAACATGGGAAAAAGACATGTTTCCCATGAGCACCTCAATAAAAGACATTTGTCTGTGCTTTTGTTTGGTAAAATAAATCCATTTTGGACAGCGAGCGGTAATCAGTCCAGCACTGTTTAATTTGCTGTCGGCTTGCGTAGCGCAGAGCTGTCTGTCTCGCTTTGTTGGCCTTTGTTGACAAATGCTTGACTGACTTGAAAATATCCACTCAAATTAGGCAAATCTTTTGTTCCTCATGCACCGTGCTCCGACAGAGAGTAGCACGGCCTAAAACGAATAAAATATCACTGCAACAAACAAGGTAAATAACCCCTAGTTTAACCAACTCCTTTTCTAGCAGAGTAAGCAATTATCTATTTCTCTGGTTTCTAGGTGGAAGACAAACAGCAACACAGAGTGGATCTGTATCATTGTCAGCAGCACACCTGGACTCACCTGCGCTCTGCACCTGCCTGCCTGCTTTCAGTGTAAACTTCTCCCAACCCACCATTTACATGCAGGTCAAATCCTATTCAAATGGCTCCATCTAAACAGGGGAGCATTTCAAAACAGACACCCTCAACTGACTTGTGATTATGCGTCAATTTGTATAAGTTCTCCACAGACGCAAAAATTGAATTATTCAAATCAATGCCGCAGTCAATAATGTCTGATTGTTTATACTGTCGAGATCAATCCATAAATCTTGAATTATGCCGTTTTCAATTAATCTACAAGACACAAATTAGCTTTCGTGATCCTTTTTGCTCATCTTAAAACTATTCCTGGCAACCACAAATATAAATACTTTTCCTTGTACTCACAGCAGGGGTGGGATTGAGAGAAATAATGCTGTACTCCTGTGACAATATAGTTGTTATTACCTTGGCACAGTGTCCAAAACTTTCCTACAATTTTACAATTATTTCTACCATTTGGATGATTACGGGGAGAGCAATAGATATGCACAGGCAAATTATAGTCCAATCTGGGTTGCTTAGATTTGAATAACAGCATGCTTAACTATAAAGACCATGCTAGGGAAGAGCATGAATCATATGAGATGGGGAGAGAAGAGGAAGCCAAAAGTTCCACATCCCTGGTTTCAGGATGCGGAGCGGTCCATGGATGGAGCATTAGTGTGGAGTTGTATGTTACGCGTAATTATGAGACTGAATTGTAAATGGTTGCTAGGTAACAAAGTAAAAGCTATTCAGGATGCCAAGAATTGACATTGTGGAGGAATATACCTTCGTAACTTCATTTTAAGAAATCAGACGTTTATATTAGGAAGAAATCAGGAAGAAAAAGTAAGTACAGTGGCTGCTCTGCCCTGTGAAAGTGATCACATCTTTATGGCTCCCGTCACTGCTCTTTACAGATCTGTTTCCCAGAGGTATTTGACGAGGAGAGCCAGAGAGGGAGGAAGCGTGGGTCTGCAGCCCCCGTGTTAACAATGGCTCTCCTCAGACCCCCGGCCCAGGCCCAGCCGGTCATGAAACACCATGGAGATGTTATTGACCTCAAGGTTAACTCTCCTCAGGTAAGCCTGGGAGATAATGGACAAAGAGCAGTTCTTTTACAGGTGGAGTGACACGGCATATCCGCGCAGTGCAGCTCCTCTCGCATTGACAGATTTTCTAATTCACTGCAGATTCCCATAAAACTGGGTGGCCAAGGCCGGGTCTGCCCAACAGAGGGCCCATTCATGCTGGGTGGGATAGGGGGCCTGGCCAAATTAACCTGGATTAATTTAAAAGAGCAAAGGGTCCTCACATCCGAATAAAATGAAGATCAATAAATTAAATGTCCGGGTCAGGATGTCAAGTTGCAGCGATGATCGACTGACATGCGGAAAGCTGGGTTCTTTGGCTGAGAGGGGCAGAGAAAATGGGAGAGAGATCCTTAATTACTTTATTCCAAGGAAGAGAAGTGCTTCCATGCGTCTCTCTTTACATGCTAGAACTGCGCTCCTATAAACACGCTCATGTCAGAAAAGAATGCTCATTACTTCTCTCATTTGGCCCTGGGATTAGTTACTTCCACAGCAAAGTCATCAAAGAAACCACTCAGAGATTTTCAAACTTGTTTGTATTCCACAGTAAGAATTATTACTCAAATGCGTGATTTATCCTTTTGTTTCTCAGGATTTTCCAAAGACTTTTCTTTTTCTCTCCATTTACATCAAGCTTGTTCTATTCTGTTCTACTTCCTAACTTTTCTATTTAGATTTCCCCTAATCCTTTTAAATTTAACTTAATGTCGTATAAACTTTACTTTGTCCACAGTGAGCTGTACAGTGGTCAGCTCAAAGAAAAGGTGTGTAGTGAAGAAAATAGTTGATCGTGCCTCTGTGGTGGAGCAGCTAGACCTAAACCTGAACCACGTCATGTCATTCACTACATGATCAATTATCCAGTAAGGGCAGCCTTGTAAGGAGGCCATCTCATCATGCAGCCATTAATATCTAAACAGTGTCTGCCTGGAGATGACATATAGGACAATGGAAAGAGGGCCAAAGAAATGACCGAGTGGCCCAAGCCCAAGCTGTTAGGAGATTAAAGTGACTTAAAGACACAGGGAGCTTTTCTCTCCATGACAAAAGGCAAGGCAGGTAATACAGAGATTTCTTAAGGTCATTTGAAGAGTTGTCTGCATGCGGCTTGCCTCAGTAGTTAACATTTTTATGTTACTTCTGTTGTGATTATACTACACACAGAAAAATATAGGTGCGAAATGGAACTGAAAATGGTTCTTCAGAGTGATGCCAAACGATTTCTGGTTCCACAAACAACCTTTAAAGAACCTTTTAATATCCCAAAGAATATATAGTTCTTTGGGATATTAAAAGGTTTTTAATTCTTAGTTATTGTGATGGTGGGTGGGGGAAAATAACCAAACCCCCTATATTGTGTAATTGCAAATGAGTCTATACAAGGGCAGATAAACAAAAACACAATGCAGGGGTCTAAGCAAAGGCGTGCAGAAATGGTTCTTTAAAGAACCTTGGTCTTGAAAGGTTCTTTGTGGAACCAGAAATGGTGGCATCACTCCGAATAACCATTTTCGGCATCTTTATTTTTCTGTGTACAAGACATAGCAAGGCATGAATACAGACATCATACATGTTAATTTCCATGTATGGTGTCCATGTTTCACTTGCCCCAAAGTAAAACACACAAAGCACAAACAAAATAAGATCTTGCATTTCTGAAATAATTTCAAGTGACACTATTAAAAACAAAAATTGTTGAATCTCCCCTCGACTGTCAGTCTTCTGACACCAACAATGGCCGGCCAAATGAAATATCAAACCTGTAGCTGAGGCAGCCTTCGCAAATATGCCAACAGGATACTTCCTCAGATTAGCAGGGCTGTTTACACAGTCCCCTGGTAATCTGGGCCACAGGGGACATACCTGTGCTGTGTCAGAGACCTAGCTAGAGTTACACAGTGGGACCAACCAGCCACAACGGCCCACACCAGAATACGATCCAGAGGGTCCAGGGGGACTGGCCTGGCTCCAGAGGGGTTGGCACTGGGTACAACTGGCCCCGTCTCCCCCTGCCAGACAAGGGGTGGAGTGGAGGGGTGATGTGTGTGTGTGTGTGTGTGTGTGTGTGTATGTGTATGTGTTGGGGGTGAGGGAGTGAGGGTGGGGGGTGGGGGGAGGGGGTACTGGCTGCCACCTCCACATCCTTCCTTCCTGTCCTTGTTTTTTTGGAACATACTTTGGTAATTGGCTTGTCTACAGGTCCATACACTCATGTTGGTACACATTGGTACGCACACATGTGTAGACGCACCCACGCGCATGCAGACAGACACACACACACATACACACACAGGCACACACAGACACACGCACACACTAAGAGGAAGCTTTCTGTCAGGTAAAAAAGGGCAACCATGCCTTATAGGCCTGGACAATGACAGCACACAGAGAGGAGTATACTGGTGTTATTGTGTGCGAAGGGGAGGGGAGTTTTAATGGAGCCTAAAGCTGATGGAAAGATAATGGGAGATAGTTGCCCTGTGTGAGCTGCATGTAGTATATTCAGACACACACACAGACACACACACACACACACACACACACACAAACACACAGAAAAACATACAGAGATGCTGTTTTGTGTGTGTGTACATGCATTTTTTGTGTGTAGGTAGATAGGTAGGTCTCCAGATAGCGTCCATCCCTTAGGTGCCCCCCCCCCCACACACACACACACACACACACACACACACACACACACACACACACATTCTGTCCAGCTGCTTCTCTGCACACACAGGTGCCTGAGGACAAAAGACAGGGATGCTCACCACCTGTCCACACACACACACACACACACACACACACACACCGGCACACTTATGACACACTTGTTTTTGATTTGAGAAAACCCTAGAGGAAAGAGACAGTATAACATAAAAGATTCTGGAAGATTATACCAAACCCCTATCCCAACTTTCTCTCTCTCTCTCTCTCTCTCTCTCTCTCTCTGTCTCTCTTCCTTAATCTCTTCTTGACCAATCACAACACCACCT